>NW_026895379.1:0-15328 GCF_033153095.1 Gastrolobium bilobum | reverse complement strand
TGATGTATTTTGGAGGACTTAGTGCATGATCATTGTAGTAGTAATGGGTATCTGATACATGGTTACTTGCTTTGATCATGTTCATTTTGTAGCTAAGTCCTTTGGCATGTATATGAGATTTGTAATTAAGACATGATGTAATATTGTAAGTAATGAAGATATTTGTGTATGATGATTACTGTAAGTTAAATGCATGAATGTATTTTTATGTATTGGATATGTTGAGCTGGAAAGTCAATTAGGTACCTTGTGCTAAGTTGGGAAACGTGGGGGCTTAAGCCTGCAAATGGAGGCTTAAGCCTGCTCAGGGGGCTTAAGCGCCCAGGAGGGGGCTTAAGCGCCCTGATGCACCTGTGAAGACCAAAAGCTTTCTGCCGCATGGGGCTTTAGCGCCCAAAATGGGGGCTTAAGCGCCCAGGTAGCGCGCTTAAGCGCCCTGGAGCGAGCTTAAGCGCCCTTGGTGGCTAAAAAAATGTAAATTCCTTCTGTCTGTGGGCGCTTAAGCGCCCTGGAGCGCGCTTAAGCGCCCTACCCGCGTAGTTTTTCAGCATACACCTGAGTTAGTAAAATTGTCATAACTTGAGCTACAGAGCTCCAAATGAGGAGCAATTAATGTTTTAAAAATGGAATAAGAACATGATGTTAAGCTTGGTTTATCTGATTCCGCAAGGTAATACGGTTATGATCACGAAATTGGGTATTATAAATTCGGCATGTTTTAAAATGAAAAATTTATCCGGATTTTAATTGAACCCATGTGATTGTAACTGCGCTTAATATCATAATGCGATGTTAACAAACCGGTTCTAGAACGGGGTGTTACATTTTATGGTATCAGAGCAGTTTCGTAGGGAATAACTGTTAGCTATTGTTGAGTATGCTTAGTGTTTGATGCTTTATAGTTGTTTTAGTACTCTTGATGATTATTGCATTTGTGATCACTAAGTGTGGGCCTGATCAACTCACTTCTTTGTGTAACATGTGTAGTGACATGACGAGGAACCGAAACAACCCCGGACCATCAAACACCAATGCTCAGCCAGAACCTGTTTTGGCTGCTCTTGTGAGGCCCAGAAGTGGCCGTGGGGCAACGGGCGTACCGCCTGATCCCGTGGCTGAAGCTCTTGCAGCCGTTCAGAGAGAGTTGGCTGCTAGCAGGCAAGCCAATGAAAATTTGTTAAAGACAAATGAAGACTCGCGGACTGCTATGGCCGCGATGATGACCGAGTTGAGGACGTTGAGGGGTCCTAGGCCCGTGAACTGGCAACCCACTCCTCCTCCTCACACTGCTACGCCTTCTCCACCTCCTTCACAGGAAGAGGGTGTAGCAGGTAACAATGAAGGTGAGGCTAGCCACCATTCTGATAGTCATAGCCATCACACTGAGGTCCGTCAACCACGTGTTGAGCGTGTTGACGAGCATGAAGCTGAAGAAAGAAGATTGATGGCTTTCCGAAAACACAAACCTCCTTCTTTTAAGGGAGGTTATGAGCCAATGGCGGCTGCGAAATGGCTCCAAGCTATGGAGAAGATATTCAGGGTGATGAGATGCCCTGACGCAATGAAGTTAATCTACTCTGTTTATATGCTGGAAGAGGAAGCGGAAGATTGGTGGACCAATACCGTGCAGCCATTAGAAGCTGAAGGCCGGGAAATCACCTGGCGGTTGTTCGAGACATTGTTCTTGGATAACTATTTTCCTAGGGAGGCTAGGGAACAGAAACAGAATGAGTATAACGATCTCAAGCAAGGGTCGATGACAATTGACCAATATTTCGCCAAGTTCAATGAATTGGTGAAATATGCTAACTATGGGAGAGCCTTACCCATTCCGGCCGAGATGACCTCTAAATTTCAATGGGGTCTAAATGAGAAGATGTCTCGAAAGATGTCAAATTGTGACATCCGAGAGTTTAGTAGATTCGTGAACCAATGCCGGAAGGTGGAAGAAGTTTATGGTGTGCTGAAAAGTAAGAAGTCTTCCGAGGCACAAGCATCTGGTGCTAGTGGAGCAACTGGCTCTACTTCAGAAAAGGGTAAGAAGATGGATGACAGGAGTATTAAAGAAAGATTACAAGCTAAACAATCTGAGGAAAAGTTTAAGAGAAGCGGGAGTCAACAGAGTTGGGACAATGAAAGACCTCTTGTGCCCCAGTGTGACAACTGTGGGAGGCATCACAAGGGCGTTTGTTTGATGGGTCAAAACGTATGTTTCAAGTGTGCTAGACCTGGTCACTATGCGAGGGATTATCCCCAGATCGTGGGACGAGTTGCTCATGTGCAAGTGGTCTATGACCCTTCAGCAGCGGCAAATGTTAGCACTTCGACCCAACCCCAGCTAGAGAGGTTCCCACGCTTGACGGGAGGTATGACGCATGTAGATTAATATGACATGCATAGTTTATTGAGGTTGGAGCCACACATGCTTAGACTGTGAACTCAATTATGATTGTGTGATTCGTTATGTCTAGTAATTAAAGACTAGACTATCTATGGATTGCTAAAAGATCGTAAGTTGTATGCAATGACCTTTCCATGGATGTAGTGGTAGTATTACCTCCATGAGGATAGTATCCTATGAGATAGAGAATTCTCGTTAAAGGTCTGGATTGAGGGGAACTTCCCTTGGAGTTAGCCTTCGGGACCTCCTTGTGGTCAGATACCTAAGAGAAACAGCCCATAGCGGATCTCTCTTGGAAGTTCCATCAGATGAGATTTTATGTATGAGGTTATTAGTAGGACCGCAGAAGGTCAGGGTTAAATATCAAGTGAATAGGTATGACCCTTGAGGAAAATGAAAGATAAAAGTGCTTGAACATAATAGTATCACCTAATTATAAAACATAGATTGAATCAAGAATGAAACATTTCATCTTATGATAAGATGATGAGGAAAAGAGGAACAGATTAATAGGGTAACTTCGGGAACACAAGAAGAGTTCACCGATAAATCCATAGATGATTGAATGAGTGGTTTTGTCGATTTTGAGGACAAAATCGTTAAAAAGGTGGGGTGAATATAATACCCCAAACTTAAGCATTTAATTGATTAATTTTAATTAAATAATTAAGCATATTTTAGTGAGTAAAATTAAGTATAAGGCTTAATTAAATGAATCTGAGTCACTTGGAGTTAAAAAGTGTACTCAGTGAAAATTAAGGGGTATAAATGGGTACAGGCGAAAGTACCCAAAATATAAAAATAAAATAGTAATATTCCTAGAATAATATTCCAGACTTTTGGGTAAAGTTTGGTAATTAATGGAGTTGAATAGATAGACGAACCAATACCCGCTTAAAGTCACTTAACATAAGTTAAGTGACCAATGCAACAAAAGAAACCCAATTGTCCCTCCCCAACCCGTCGTGCAGAAGAGAGGAAAAGAAGAGAAGAAGGAGAAGAGGGGAAAAGGAAGAGGAAAGGAGAGGGAGAACCCTAGGTGGAGCAATCCTCAACCAAATCCATCCGTTCAAAAGCCTAAACCACTCTAAATCTTCTCCTCTTTCATAATCCAAGCTTAGTTTTGAGTGGGGAGCATTGTGGAGAGGGATATTGCCCCTCAAAAATTCGGCCCTTTGTGAGATTTTGGGGTTTTGGGGGTTTCTACCTCCATGGAAGCTTGAGGAACACTCATTCCTCTATTGTGTGATCATTGGTGGTAAGTTTCCACTCTCTTTCACATGATTCTTGGAGATTTGCATGAGTTTAGGGTTAATGAATAGTGTTTTAGGGTTTTTATGAAATGTTGAGTAGATTGGCTATGTTCAAGGAAGAATGAGGCTTAGAGTATGTTGTGAAAAATGCTAGGAATGACATTTAATCGGTAGAAATGAGTTTATAGTGTTATTTTAGTATGCTTTGATGTTTGGAGAAATCTAGGCTTGGAACTATGGATTTCCTTGCATTGTTAGCATTGTTTGATTGTATTCCTTGTGTTGATAGGATTGAGGCAAGAGGACCAAGTGGAGTGACCAACCCTTGGGGTTGTGTGCAATTGAGGAAAGCTCAAAGAGCAAGGTAAACCTTTGGACCTTGTGGTTGATCCCATTGAGTGTTCCACCATACTCCGTTGAGGAGAAATGGTTTATGAGATGTGATATGTAATTATGATAGTGATTGTATGCTCATGCATTGATTCATGCATTGATACATGTTATGATTGATTGATGATTATTGGTTGATGTTTGATTGTTTAAGAGTAATTGAGGAATGATTATAGAAGTAGCAATAATGAATGAGGTAATGGTTGAGGATGATTGGTAGGAACTTCCCTTGGAAACAGCCCTATGTGGATCTCCATGTGGTTAGAGCCTAAGAGGAACAGCCCTATGTGGATCCCTCTTGGAGGTTCCTAGATTGAGGAAAGGACTTCCCTTGGAAACAGCCCTAGGTGGATCTTCATGTGGTAAGAGCCTAAGAGAAACAACCCTTTGAGGATCTCTCTTTGAATAGATTGAGGAAAGGACTTCCCTTGGAAACAGCCCTATGTGGATCTCCATGTGGTAAGAGCCTAAGAGAAACAGCCCTTAGTGGATCTCTCTTGGAAGTCCATGTGATGCTTGCTGATAAGAATGTGTTAAGCTATTATGATTATGTGTACATCAAAGTGAACCTTAGGGTGGAGTGATCTCCAAGGACCTCTGGTTTACTGTGATATATTCGTATATCTCACCCCGTGTTGTGGGGCATCATTTCAGGTACTGATAGAGGTGAGGTTGATCGAGGCAAGAAGCATGAGTAGACTGTACCTGATAGCTGGACATGTTGAGTTGCATGCCATTTAGCATTGCTATATGCATATTTTGATGTCATATGATGTATTTTGGAGGACTTAGTGCATGATCATTGTAGTAGTAATGGGTATCTGATACATGGTTACTTGCTTTGATCATGTTCATTTTGTAGCTAAGTCCTTTGGCATGTATATGAGATTTGTAATTAAGACATGATGTAATATTGTAAGTAATGAAGATATTTGTGTATGATGATTACTGTAAGTTAAATGCATGAATGTATTTTTATGTATTGGATATGTTGAGCTGGAAAGTCAATTAGGTACCTTGTGCTAAGTTGGGAAACGTTGAGAAAACAAAGGTTATGCTGCCCAATTTCCGTTAAATCAATGATGAGAGGATGAGAGTTAAGCAATGATATAGGGATATCACAAGCTTGTTAAATAGGTTGTAAAATGTGTAGGATTGATTCCCCAAGAAAGATACATGAAAAATATGAGTATAGGAAATTGCCCAGAAGAGGGGGCTTAAGCCTGCAAATGGAGGCTTAAGCCTGCTCAGGGGGCTTAAGCGCCCAGGAGGGGGCTTAAGCGCCCTGATGCACCTGTGAAGACCAAAAGCTTTCTGCCGCCTGGGGCTTTAGCGCCCAAAATGGGGGCTTAAGCGCCCAGGTAGCGCGCTTAAGCGCCCTGGAGCGAGCTTAAGCGCCCTTGGTGGCTAAAAAAATGTAAATTCCTTCTGTCTGTGGGCGCTTAAGCTCCCTGGAGAGCGCTTAAGCGCCTACCCGCGTAGTTTTTCAGCATACACCTGAGTTAGTAAAATTGTCATAACTTGAGCTACAGAGCTCCAAATGAGGAGCGGTTTGAAACCACGCGTAGCTAACGAAGAGATCTACAATATAGTAGAAGTTGGGAAATAAATAAGAAGTAAATTAATGTTTTAAAAATGGAATAAGAACATGATGTTAAGCTTGGTTTATCTGATTCCGCAAGGTAATACGGTTATGATCACGAAATTGGGTATTATAAATTCGGCATGTTTTAAAATGAAAAATTTATCCGGATTTTAATTGAACCCATGTGATTGTAACTGCGCTTAATATCATAATGCGATGTTAACAAACCGGTTCTAGAACGGGGTGTTACAGGGGAATTGGACTTTGATGGAGCACTTAAGCTTTTCAATTTGAACGCCTTCAGACAAGATCATCTTGAAATGGAATATTCTGAGCATTCAAAGAGGGTGGTCAAATATGCCCATGGCATTCCATTAGTTCTTAAAGTTTTGGGTCGTCTTCTCTGTGGAAAAGGCGAGGAAATATGGGGAAGTCTCCTTGACAAACTAGAAAGAATGCCAAATAAAGAGGTTCACAATGTAATGAGATTGAGTTATGATGGTCTAGATCGTGGAGAGAAGAAGATATTTTTAGATCTAGCATGCTTCTTAAGTGGATTAAATTTGAAACTGGGCTGGATATAAAAATTTTGTTGAAGGATTGTGAAAGTGATAATTCAGTGGCAATTGACTTAGAAAGGCTAAAGGATAAAGCTCTTATAACTTTTTCCGTTGACAATGTTGTATCTGTGCATGATATTTTAAAAGAAATGGCATGGGAGATTGTTCGCCAAGAACCAAGTGAAGACCTTGGGAGCCACCGTCGATTTGAAGGTTATGATGATATTAATGAAGAATTGAAGAATGACAAGGTAAAAGCATAAATTAACAATGATATCTTTAGATGACATTTGAATATTTTATGAGAAATGGCTTTTAATGATGTTAAAAAAATTTCCTCTAAATTGATGGCAGGGGATTGAGGACATTCGAAGCATAAGTATGTACTTGTCCGAAGATAAGCAGCTGAAATTAAGCCCCCATACATTTGCTAAGATGAGCAAACTACAATTTCTACATTTTCATTCTACACCTTTTTGGTTTCAAAGGGGATTCCTTTATACTCATCCTAAACAGTTTCAATCTTTGCCAACTGGACTAAGATATCTTACTTGGACGAATCTGGAATCTTTGCCCCAAATTTTTTCTGCAGAAAAACTTGTTATATTGGACTTGTCAGCAAGTAGGATGGAAAATCTTTGGGATGGAGTGCAGGTAATATTTATGTTTTTTCTTATAATAATTTTTCTCTTAATTCAAAGAATACAAAATCAACAACTTGAGCTCATGTGTGGTGGCTTGGTTTGTTTTATTTTGTTACAGAATCTGATGAATTAAAAAGAAGTTAAACTCGCTGCCTCGATATTGTTGAAGGAGCTGCCAGACTTTTCAAAAGCCACAAATCTTGAAGTACTGGATATCTCTTGTTGTCAAGAGTTAACTAGCGTGCATCTTGTCTCTCTCAACAAGCTCGAGAAATTGGATGCACCTGGCTGCTATTCCCTTATCAGACTTACAAGCGATACCCATTTAAGCTCCCTTAACTATCTAAACCTTGAATCCTGCAATAAATTCAAGGAATTCTCAGTAAAAGCAGAGAATATTATAGAACTGAACTTAAATTCCACCAATTTGGATCCATTGCCGTCATCTTTAGGACATCAAAGCAAGCTTGAAATCCTAGATCTTGGAGGCTGTGACATTGAGAGCTTGCCTTCGTCCATAAAAAATCTTACAAGACTGCGACATCTATGCATACGTTATTGTGAGAAGCTTCATACTCTACCTGAGCTACCCCTTACCTTGAAACTCTACTTGCCGAAGGGTGCCAATCACTAGAGACTGTACTGTTCCCTTCAACAGCCACTGAACAATTCAATGAAAATAGGAGAAGTGTTGAGTTCTGGAATTGCTTGAACTTGGATGAACATTCTCGCATGGCTATTGAGTTGAATGCACAAATTAATGTGATGAATTTAGCACATCAACATATATCCATGCCAGAACACGACTATGTTGAAAAGTACAGTGATCAAGCAACGTACGTGTATATGTATCCAGAAAGCAGAGTTCCAAAGTGGTTGGAGTATAAAACGAAAAATGATTATGTAATTATTGATCTCTCTTCTGCTCCACCCTCTCCTTCTGTAGGCTTCATTTTCTGCTTCATCATCGAAAAGGGCCAAATATTTGAATCATTGAGATTTAACATCATTATAGGTGATGGTGATGGTGAGGGTGAGGGTAATATGGGCAATGTCGACATGTACACATCTAAGGAACTCAAACTCATCATCATTGACGCTGATCACGTGTGTATGATGTACGACCAGCACTGTTCTCGCTACCTAAATAGCAGGGCCAAAACACAGACAAGGATTAAAATCAAGGTTACAGCCTGGGGTCAAGAAGATAGTGAGTTAAACATACCGATTTCGTTAAAAGGGTATGGGGTAAGCCCAATAAGCACATTGGCAGATTGCAATTTCATTCATCAAATGTAATTTGCGTTATTGTACTCTAACTGTCATAAAACAAATGGATTTTCACTGTTTTCATATGGTTTAAGGTGAAGTTTTTAATTCTGAAGAAAGTTTATTATTTGATATAATTGAAACCCAATTGTTTATAATATTCAAGTTGTCAACATAGCTCTTATAATTTAAAGTCATAACATGAACATATTAAGTGTTTAAACAAACAGATAAAAGCTATGATTACTCAAAAGATACTAGTATGTAAGTATGCTCAAAACTACCATGAAAGATAGTCTATGCAGGCACTGAAAAGCAAGGCCTTATACCTATCGCTGGTTATTAAATTTGCACGAAAGTTTGGTTGTTAGTATCTTTGATAACTGATGCTCTAGCACTTGCATTCTATTTATATGTATGTAACAGTTGTACAAGATCAATTGATCAAAACACATCTCCAATTGAGTTTAGCCCATCCAGTTGCCAAGTGTTGTATGAACTCGAATTAATAAAATTCTTTAAGCTATCAAATGTGTTATACACAACACTTGGACGGTATTCCACAACATGAAATCCAGCCAATTGCATGTGATTAAGTTCTAAAACTTTTGCTGATGAGAAAATTATTTGTCCTGGGAAGATGTTCAGTTTTCAACAATCTGGACTCAAATTGACTTACCAAACCCTGTGAACGTATTCGCAGGACTAATATCACTGTTTTTGTACCCTACCAAAGTGAATACTTGTTTTCTTTATTTTTGATTTCTCAGTAAGGTTACAATGAAATGCCATATTTGTCACATTATTGTGCAGCATTCAAATATTAAACCAGAATCTTGTCAAAGATCTTCTTTGAACCAAGACTTCACAAGACATGATACTCCATCTTATTAGTCGTTGATCCTATAATTCTTTTACATGCTTATGATGCTATGAAAGCAAAAATAAAACTCCCAAGTCCCAACTACTTTTCTTATGCACAGTTTCTGTAACATCCCTGTCTCGAGCCGGTTCAATTAACATACATATGATACAAACAGAAACAGCGGAAGACTTAACTTACGAAAATACGAACTAACTTTTTCTTTTTCTTTAATCCTTTTTCACATGACATATCACATTGCATACTTCTTCTAATTTAATTCTTATTTTACGGAGACGAAAATCGGACAGAGTAACCTCTGTAAATCGGACAACTGAGGATTTTCCAATCCCACACTCAAGAGTTCCTGATAGACAGTTTAAACAATATATATTTCCAGAAGTACCAGTCATGCAAATATACTCAGATACCCATCTATGGGCGCATGCTGAACTTGGCTCCGTGCCACAAATCTAATAGCATGCAATCCAATACATAACATAACTGAATACTACATAGTCATATCATCATGCCTGAATACATAAATATACAAGTATCGAATATGAACACTATGCAACAATACATCTTCTCCAAAAATACGTCTAAAACAAATAGTAGCATCCGACCACCCAGAACTCCACATCCTCATACTAGTACCTCTAGCCACGGTTAGTGTCCTTGTCCCATGAGGCTCTTCAATTAACTGTGTTCCTGAAATCATATCCCCAAACGGGGTTAGAGACGAATCTCTAGTAAACTCCAGGTTTATGGAAAACCCTCCATACCCTGGGCTCACTTCCTGCATGACAGTCAGATACATAATATACAAAACACCATATAAACAATTATCATAACTGAACAAAGCATATATACATATCTTATCAAAGACAAACGCAGTCATTCCCAAGGGATGACCCCAAGCGAAAATCAACACGCGTAACAAATATCTTTTACAAAAATCATCACAATACTCACATCAGAACAAAACGTGTTATATCAGAGACGTACGCAATCGTTCCCAAGGGATGACCCCAAGCGGAAATCAACGTACGTAACAAATATCATTTACAAAATCATCATACATATCCCATAAAACATGTCATATAATCAAATATCATAACCAAACAAAACATATACACATATCTTATCAGAAACGTACGCAGTTATTCCCAAGGGAGGACCCCAAGCGGAAATCAACGCACGTGTTCCCAAGGGAGGACCCCAAGCGGAACCAGAACATATCAGAGGCGTACGCAATCATTCCCAAGGGATGACACCAATCGGAAATCAACGCACGTGTTCCCGAGGGAGGACCCCAAAGCGGAACCAGAACATATCAGAGGCGTACGCAGTCATTCCCAAGGGAGGACCCCAAGCGGAATTCAACGCACGTGTTCCCGAGGGAGGACCCCAAAGCGGAACCAGAACATATTAGAGGCGTACGCAGTCATTCCCAAGGGAGGACCCCAAGCGGAAATCAACGCACGTGTTCCCGAGGGAGGACCCCAAAGCGGAACCAGAACATATCAAAGGCGTACACCATCAGTCCCGAGGGAGGACCCCAAAGCGAACATCCGGGTACTATACAATCAATGGCCAGATATTGTTACAGAAATCATATTACAGAAGTCATATCATAACAAAACATATCATATTAACACATATCAAAGTAAATACATCAAAACAAAACATATCATATTATCATATAGCTCTATATGAATGCATCTATATCATATATCTCATACATATCATACAACCTGACCACAGTCCGTACACTATGGCGGAACACAAAGTAGGAGCGAACCCCATAAACATAGAGCTTACATCTTTGAACTTTACAATCTGCTTACTTGAAGAACAAGCTACTTATCATACTCCACGAGAATCCAAACGTTCACAGTCCCTAGGTACACCTAGAGAAGGAATTCAACATAAAACTCAATAAAATGATATAATGCTATGTAAATATACAAGACACACACTTTATTGTTTATTTTCTTTTTACTTAATCATATTAAGTCATGAGTGAGTGGTTCTTTGTTCAACAAATCCCCACAAAATTCCATATATTCACTTAGTCTTAGGATAGTCCCAAAAGGCCTTTAGAACACTCATTACTCCTCTTAGCACCTAAAAGCCTATTTTTCCCAATTTAAGGCCGAATGCCCATTACAAAGGAGCTATAAGATTTCTCTTTGTCTAGTGCCTAAACCCAAGCTTAGCCACCTATATAAATTATTTTACGCATATAAGTATCCTCACTTTGCGAAACAATATCTCCGAACATATACCTCATTTGAAAATGGCCAAAACTCATTTTAAGGCCATACAAAGGAGCTACCTTATTTTCTTTTTTATTTCACCAAAGCGAAGGTCCATACACCTTAGAATATCATTCCACGCATAAAAGTATGCTCGCTTTGTAAAACAGTAACTCATAGCACATACTTCCTTTGAAAATGGCTAAGAGGCACATAAAGGAAATCATGCCAACTTCATGATTTCAATGCTTTACTCCATCAAATTCAAGCTTATCACACACCTCTAATCCAAGATTCGTTAATTGATATATACGACACTGTTCATCTCTACAATACTATTCATGTATGCGTCACTATTCACGTATACGACACTATTCAAAAATACGGTATTTTTAATTTTCCAAAATACATTTTCACCGTTAAAATTCTCATCTAAACACTTTTCTCAACATGAGCTAAACCTGAATCAAGCTCTAACATGCTCAATCAAACCAAATTTTCAAAATGAAAACCTAGATTCAATCTTCCTCAAAACTAAAAGAAAACCAAGATTTCTCAACATAAACTTAACTAGACGAAGGGGAAGGCTTACTTCAAGCTCCCATGGCTTCAAGCTCCATCAAAATCTCCATTATCCATGAAATCCGAAATCTTGGAGGAGGAGGATCTCTCTCTACAATGAAACCCACTCAGAAATACTGGTACCAATGGATTCTTCTCGAAATTTCTTATAAGTTTGGCTTTGGAACGGAGTGATTTGGAGTTTTCTAGCTCAAGTTATGAGCCTTGGAAGATTGGATTTCAAAATCTCATTCTCTTCCTCCCTCACTGTCGTCCGCGAGAAGAAAATAAGAAGGAATAGTAACTTTTTTTGAAATTTCACTTATATAGGTCAACTTAAATCCAACTGGGTAAAGGTTTATCTATCTACACACCTCCATTCATAACCAAACTTTACCCAATGGACTAGAATATTTTTCTAGTCATATTTCTATTTTTACTTTCACTTTTTGGATAACTTTATTTACCCGTATTTTTACCTCTTAACTGTCATTTTAACTCATTTTTCACCAAAGGTGACTTTATTTCTTTTACTTCTAATTATTCTTCAATACTAAATCCACAATTACTAATGAGGGTTATTATATTCACCCCACCTTTTAAGGATTTTGCCCACAAAATCAAACATAAGACATAACACATACCTGACGACAAACTCAGGATAACGCTGGAGAATATCATTCTCTCGCCCTCAAGTAGCGTCCTCAGAAGTCAAACTTTCTCATTGTATCTTAACCAGAAGAATAACCATGTTCCTCAATACTTTCTCATCGCGAACCAGAACTTTCAGTGGTCCCACAACAAATTTCAAATCTTACTTTACCTCATTATCGTCCTGCTGGACAATGTGGGACACATCAGATACATATCTAAAAAGTTGACTGATGCGAAACAAAAACATCATGGAATTAGACAAATGTGGAGGTAAGGCAAGCTGATACGTCACAGGTCCGACCCTCTTTATTATCTGGTGGGGCCTTATGAACCTAGGACTTAACTTCCTCACACCTAGAGCACGCCTAAACCTGTAGTCGGAGACAAACTAATAAACACATGATTCCCTTCATAAAATTCAAAGGGTTTATGTTTCTCAATCTCTTTTACATATAATCGAGCCAACTGCTCAATAGAGCAACTCATCTTGACTGGAATGAAATATGCATACTTAATCAATCTGCCTACCACAACTCACATAAAATCAAAACCAGCCTAAGTTCTCGGCAATGCTACTACAAAATCCATAGAAATACTAACCCACTTCTATTCCAGAATATTCAAGGGCTGCAGTAATCCATAGGGCTTCTCATTCTCAAATTTATATTCGTCATTTTATTTCTCTGAGCTCATTTAAGTTCACTTTTATTCCCTAAGGAACAGTAATAACAATTCACAGTTGGGTTTCTGCACTGTTTTTAACGAAGTGCCCTGTGAATTACAAACTGTGCACTGTTTGCACGCAAAATCGTAAAATTTCTAAACTTATCATTTTTGGTCTAAACATGACTTGTTTAGCATATAATGGACTTACTTATTACATCCATCTTCTTACTGAAAATATAATTCCACTAAAACATCAATGTATCAGTCTTTCTACTGATAATATAATTTACAATTTATTGTACATCAGTCCTTGCACTGATAATACAATTTACAATTTCATTGTACACCAGTCCTTACAATAATACAATTTACAAATTGTACATATAATTTACAATTTCATTGTACATCAACCCTTACACTGATAATACAATTTACAAATTTTAATGACCAGGGAAACTGCACTCTATGAATTACACAAGGAATATCCTTGATACATGCTAAATGCAAAGCATCACATCATAACTAATACTCTGGTTAACTATTCAAGGGCTCTCCCCAAGAATAGCTAACTGACATGTCTCACATGTCTAGTGTGACTCCCAGGGTCAAGCCATAGGCAATCAACACAAACTGTACACAAACTGTAGTATGAAAATAACTCCCAGGGTCAAAGCCATAGGCAGTCAACATACCAAGGTCACTGACAAGGATTCTCATAACATATATCATCATTACATCAAAAATCATATAATATTTATATGAACGTGAATGAATGCACATATACAACATATCAAACACTTATTCATAAACTGAACAATATCTTTCTTCATACCAGACCACCAGAAATTTTGGTTTCATGGCCTGATACATCTTGGTAGCAATAGGATGGATAATGTACTTACCCATATGGCCCTCAGCCAATACCTCATCTACCATTTGACCCTTCGGAACAATGATCCGATCTTTGTAAAATTTAAGACCGAACCTATCAGTGGACACAAAGTCCTGTTCTTTCATGGACTGAATCTCTTCATCAAGCAATTGAGCTTCTTTGATCCGCTCAACTAATGAGTTCTGGACTACCGTAGTAGTCAATAAATGCAGACTATCCTCGGTATTCACAGGAATGCAGAGATCCCTGAATTTCTCAATCAAATTATACTCAGAAATCATCAAATTGGCCATACCAAGCGTCTTTCTGCTTAAAGCATCTGCTACTACATTAGCCTTACCGGGGTGATATTGCAATTCAAAATCATAATCCTTCAGGAATTCCACCCATCGGCGTTGCCTCATATTCAGCTCTTTCTGATCAAACAGATACTTCAAACTTTTGTGGTCATTGTAGACAATGAAATCGGCCCCCGTATAGAAAGTGTCGCCAGATTCTCAATGCGAACACTACGGCTGCCAACTCAAGATCGTGTGTCGGATAGTTCTTCTCATGCGGCTTTAACTGCCGAGAAGCATAAGCAACCACCTGACGAAACTGCATTAAAACACAGCCTAACCCAAACTTAGAAGCATCACAATACACCACAAATTTACTGGTAGGATCCGGCAATATCAATACCGGAGCTGTAGTCAACTTCCTTTTTAACTCCTGAAAACTCACTTCACATTCTTGGGTCCACACAAATGGGTTCCCCTTACGGGTTAACCGTGTCAAAGGTAGTACCATCCGTGAGAATCCCTCAATAAAACACCTGTAATACCCAGTCAAACCAAGAAAACTCCTGATTTCTGTAATATTTTTAGGACGCTCCCAATCTAACACTGCTTCAATCTTACTCGGGTCCATTGCCACTCCTTCAGATGAAATGACATGGCCCAGAAATTGTATCTCAGAAAGCCAGAAATCACACTTTAACGGTTTAGCATACAACTGATGCTCTTTCAGAATCTGCAAAACAATCTTTAAATGCTCAGAATGCTCTTCTTTGCACCTTGAATATATCAGTATGTCATCAATAAAGACAACCACAAATTGATCCAGATAGGCTTTAAAGATCCGATTCATATAACTCATAAAAACGGCTGGTGCATTCGTAAGCCCAAAAGGAATAACCAGGTACTCGTAGTGCCCATATCAGGACCTGAAAGCTGTCTTCGGAACATCATCCGACTTTATCCGGATTTGATGATACCCGGACCGAAGATCAATCTTAGAAAATATAGTCGCACCACGCAACTGATCCAACAAATCGTCTATACGCGGCAAA